>NW_027253358.1:457432-471003 GCF_044704955.1 Pristiophorus japonicus
CTGTTTACAGCAGGGTTGCTCATTCAGTAAGTGCTGCTTATTTCCATCAGCATATGTCTGGGGATCAGTGGCTATTGCCTGGTGGTGTAATGACACAGGGATTCGCTGATCCAGTGCACTGCACCAGCGATTGTTAAGATGAACTTGGCCGTGATGTCAGGGGAAAGCAGTAAGCAAGGCTAGGCATCTCCCGACAGGGAGGGACACTTCTCAGAGCAGTTGGCTCGCACCCAGCAACACTGAAAGCTTGGCAGCAGGTTCTCTGTCGGCTGTGAGCAGTGTGTGCATTACTCACAGGAATCTGAGCTTCCTGTTTCACTGCTTCAAAGATTTACCCCAGCCCCCAGACAGCTTTTGAAAAATTAATTCCCCGGATGTGGGCATCGCTGGCAAGGCCAGCACTTATTGTCCATCCCTTGCTCTTACAACTGTTATTACAGCATTAAACTAAACAACATTACAACAGTGACCACACTTCAAAAGTAATTCATTAGCTGTAAAGTGCTTTGGGATGTCCTGAGGTCATAAAATGCAGAACAGAAATGCTTCCTTTAGTTAACTGAGAGGCTTGCAAGGTCATTGCAAAAGGCAGTTAAAAGTTCACCATGTTGGTTTGGGACTAGTCACATACACCGCGGTCAGAGCAGGTAAAACAGCAGCTTTCCTTCCTAAGACTTGTATTTCCACATCACATTTCACAGCTCAGGACATCTCAAATCGCTTTACAACTAATGAAGTACTTTTTGAAGTCACTGTTGTAGAAAACACAACAGCCAATTTGCACGCAGCAAAGTCCCACAAACAGAAATGTAACAATGAAAAAAATAATCTGTTTTGAGTGATGTTGATTGAGGGATAAATATTGACCAGGACACCGGGGTGAACTCTCCTGCTCTTCTCTGAATAGTGCCGTGGGATACTGTATGCCATCTGAGGTGGCAGACAGCTCCAGGTTCAATCACCAGTCAGCCCCCATTTAGCAGATCACACCCAGGACAGTACTAGGGTTCAGGAGACCGAGGAGAGCAGAGCGGGTACAAGGAGCAGCGGAGGTCGGGGAGAGCGGAGGTTGGGTACAAGGAGCAGCGGAGGTCGGGGAGAGCAGGTACAAGGAGCAGCGGAGGTCAGGGGGAGCGGGGCGGGTACAAAGAGTAGCGGAGGTCGGGGACATGGAGCAGCGGGGGTCGGGGAGAGCAGGTACAAGGAGCAGCGGAGGTCGGGGAGAGCAGGTACAAGGAGCAGCGGAGGTCGGGGAGAGCAGGTACAAGGAGCAGCGGAGGTCGGGGAGAGCAGGTACAAGGAGCAGCGGAGGTCAGGGAGAGCAGGTCGGGTACAAGGAGCAGCGGAGGTCGGGGAGAGCAGGTACAAGGAGCAGCGGAGGTCGGGGAGAGCAGGTACAAGGAGCAGCGGAGGTCAGGGAGAGCAGGTCGGGTACAAGGAGCAGCGGAGGTTGGGGACATGGAGCAGCGGAGGTCGGGGAGAGCAGGTACAAGGAGCAGCGGAGGTCGGGGAGAGCGGAGCGGGTACAAAGAGTAGCGGAGGTTGGGGACATGGAGCAGCGGAGGTCGGGGAGAGCAGGTACAAGGAGCAGCGGAGGTCGGGGAGAGCGGAGCGGGTACAAAGAGTAGCGGAGGTTGGGGACATGGAGCAGCGGAGGTCGGGGAGAGCAGGTACAAGGAGCAGCGGAGGTCGGGGAGAGCGGAGCGGGTACAAAGAGTAGCGGAGGTCGGGGACATGGAGCAGCGGAGGTCGGGGAGAGCAGGTACAAGGAGCAGCGGAGGTCGGGGAGAGCGGAGCGGGTACAAAGAGTAGCGGAGGTTGGGGACATGGAGCAGCGGAGGTCGGGGAGAGCGGGGAGGTCGGGGAGAGCAGGTACAAGGAGCAGCGGGGGTCGGGGAGAGCGGAGGTTGGGGACATGGAGCAGCGGAGGTCGGGTACAAGGAGCAGCGGGGGTCGGGGAGAGCGGAGGTTGGGGACATGGAGCAGCGGAGGTCGGGTACAAGGAGCAGCGGGGTCGGGGAGAGCGGGGAGAGCAGGTACAAGGAGCAGCGGGGGGTCGGGGAGAGCGGGGAGAGCAGGTACAAGGAGCAGCGGGGGTCGGGGAGAGCGGGGAGAGCAGGTACAAGGAGCAGCGGGGGTCGGGGAGAGCGGGGAGAGCAGGTACAAGGAGCAGCGGAGGTCAGGGGGAGCGGGGCGGGTACAAGGAGCAGCGGGGTCGGGGAGAGCGGGGAGAGCAGGTACAAGGAGCAGCGGAGGTCAGGGGGAGCGGGGCGGGTACAAGGAGCAGCGGGGTCGGGGAGAGCGGGGAGAGCAGGTACAAGGAGCAGCGGGGGGTCGGGGAGAGCGGGGAGAGCAGGTACAAGGAGCAGCGGGGGTCGGGGAGAGCGGGGAGAGCAAGTACAAGGAGCAGCGGAGGTCGGGGAGAGCAGGTACAAGGAGCAGCGGAGGTCGGGGAGAGCAGATACAAGGAGCAGCGGAGGTCGGGGAGAGCAGGGTGGGTACAAGGAGCAGCGGAGGTCGGGGAGAGCAGGTACAAGGAGCAGCAGAGGTCGGGGAGAGCAGGGCGGGTACAAGGAGCAGCGGAGGTCGGGGAGAGCAGGGTGGGTACAAGGAGCAGCGGAGGTCGGGGAGAGCAGGTACAAGGAGCAGCAGAGGTCGGGGAGAGCAGGTACAAGGAGCAGCAGAGGTCGGGGAGAGCAGGGCGGGTACAAGGAGCAGCGGAGGTCGGGGAGAGCAGGTACAAGGAGCAGCGGAGGTCGGGGAGAGCAGGTACAAGGAGCAGCGGGGGTCGGGGAGAGCAGATACAAGGAGCAGCGGAGGTCGGGGAGAGCGGGTACAAGGAGCAGCGGAGGTCGGGGAGAGCAGGGCGGGTACAAGGAGCAGCGGAGGTCGGGGAGAGCAGGTACAAGGAGCAGCGGAGGTCGGGGAGAGCAGGTACAAGGAGCAGCAGAGGTCGGGGAGAGCAGGGCGGGTACAAGGAGCAGCGGAGGTCGGGGAGAGCAGGTACAAGGAGCAGCAGAGGTCGGGGAGAGCAGGGCGGGTACAAGGAGCAGCGGAGGTCGGGGAGAGCAGGTACAAGGAGCAGCGGGGGTCGGGGAGAGCGGGTACAAGGAGCAGCGGAGGTCGGGGAGAGCGGGTACAAGGAGCAGCAGAGGTCGGGGAGAGCAGGTACAAGGAGCAGCAGAGGTCGGGGAGAGCAGGGCGGGTACAAGGAGCAGCGGAGGTCGGGGAGAGCAGGTACAAGGAGCAGCAGAGGTCGGGGAGAGCAGGGCGGGTACAAGGAGCAGCAGAGGTCGGGGAGAGCAGGTACAAGGAGCAGCGGGGGTCGGGGAGAGCAGGTACAAGGAGCAGCGGAGGTCGGGGAGAGCAGATACAAGGAGCAGCGGAGGTCGGGGAGAGCAGGGTGGGTACAAGGAGCAGCGGAGGTCGGGGAGAGCAGGTACAAGGAGCAGCAGAGGTCGGGGAGAGCAGGGCGGGTACAAGGAGCAGCAGAGGTCGGGGAGAGCAGGTACAAGGAGCAGCGGGGGTCGGGGAGAGCAGGTACAAGGAGCAGCAGAGGTCGGGGAGAGCGGGGAGAGCAGGTACAAGGAGCAGCAGAGGTCGGGGAGAGCAGGGCGGGTACAAGGAGCAGCGGAGGTCGGGGAGAGCAGGTACAAGGAGCAGCGGAGGTCGGGGAGAGCAGGTACAAGGAGCAGCAGAGGTCGGGGAGAGCAGGGCGGGTACAAGGAGCAGCGGAGGTCGGGGAGAGCAGGTACAAGGAGCAGCGGAGGTCGGGGAGAGCAGGTACAAGGAGCAGCGGAGGTCGGGGAGAGCAGGTACAAGGAGCAGCGGAGGTCGGGGAGAGCAGGTACAAGGAGCAGCGGAGGTCGGGGAGAGCAGGTACAAGGAGCAGCGGAGGTCGGGGAGAGCAGGTACAAGGAGCAGCGGGGGTCGGGGAGAGCAGGTACAAGGAGCAGCGGGGGTCGGGGAGAGCAGGGCGGGTACAAGGAGCAGCGGGGGTCGGGGAGAGCAGGTACAAGGAGCAGCAGGGGTTGGGGAGAGCAGGTACAAGGAGCAGCGGGGGTCGGGGAGAGCGGGGCAGGTATAAGGAGCAGTGGGGGTCGGGGAGAGCAGGTACAAGGAGCAGCGGGGGTCGGGGAGAGCAGGTACAAGGAGCAGTGGGGGTCGGGGAGAGCAGGTACAAGGAGCAGCGGAGGTCGGGGAGAGCAGGTACAAGGAGCAGCGGGGGTCGGGGAGAGCAGGTCGGGTACAAGGAGCAGCGGAGGTCGGGGAGAGCAGGTACAAGGAGCAGCAGGGGTCGGGGAGAGCAGGTACAAGGAGCAGCGGAGGTCGGGGAGAGCGGGGCAGGTATAAGGAGCAGTGGGGGTCGGGGAGAGCAGGTACAAGGAGCAGCGGGGGTCGGGGAGAGCAGGTACAAGGAGCAGCGGAGGTCGGGGAGAGCAGGTACAAGGAGCAGCGGAGGTCGGGGAGAGCAGGTACAAGGAGCAGCGGGGGTCGGGGAGAGCAGGTACAAGGAGCAGCAGAGGTCGGGGAGAGCGGGGCAGGTATAAGGAGCAGTGGGGGTCGGGGAGAGCAAAAAAAAATCCAATAAAAAATGAAGGAGTGAAGTCACAGGACAGCAGGTTGGTGATTGGTTGGTGAGAATCACTTGTTTTTTCTTCTCAGGGCAGAGGGGTATACTGAAACTTTAGTTAATAATCTAATGCAGGCATGGCCGGGCAGCTCAGCCCCATGGAATACACATCCTGTGCTATGTGGGAAGTCCTGGATGCTTCTCGTGGTCAGGACGACCACATGTGCAGGAAGTGTCGCTAGCTAGAGCAGCTCGAGCAATAGCTAGCGCCACTGCGGTGCATCCAAGAGGTGGAGAGCTTCGTCGGCAGCAAGTTTCAGGAGGTGCTCACCACCAAGCTTAAGAGCGTGCAGGCAGAGAGAAAATGGGTAACCGCCAGACAGACAAGGAGAGCCAACTGGGTAGAGCAGGAATCCCGAGTGCATCTCGCATGCTCACCGGTTTTTAGTTCTGGATATTGCGGAGTGCAGCCAGAGCCAAGTCCACGGCACCATGAGTGGCTCAGCTGCACAGGGGGAGGAAAAAGAATGGAAGAGCTAAAGAGCTATAGTGGTAGGGAATTTGATAGTCAGAGGTGGTGACATGCGTTCTCCTGCGGCCGCACACGTGACTCCAGGACGATATGTTGACGCCCTGGTGCCAGGCTTACGGATGCCTGTAAGCGGCTGCAGGACATTTTGAGGGGGGAGGGTGAACAGTTCGAGGTCGTGGACCATATCGGCGCCAATGACATAGGTAGCAAGAGGGATAAGGTCCTGCAAGCAGATTTTAGGGAGCTAGGAAAGAGATTAAAAAGCAGGACCTCAACAGTAGTAATCTGCGGATTAGAATCACAGAAATAAATGATAGAAATTTACAGCACGGAAGGAGGCCATTCGGCCCATCGTGTCCCCACCGGCCGACCAAGAGCTATCCAGCCTAATCTCACTTTCCAGCTCTTGGTCTGTAGCCCTGCAGGTTACGGCACTTCAAGTGCATATCCAAGTATTTTTTAAATGTGGTGTGGGTTTCTGCCTCTACCACCCTTTCAGGCAGCAAGTTCCAGACCCCCACCACCCTCTGGATAAATATATTTCCCCTCATATCTCCTCTAAACCTCTAAACCTCCCCCAAATTACTTTAAATCGATGCCCCCTGGCTGTTGACCTCTCTGCTAAGGGAAACAGGTCCTTCCTATCCACTCTATCCAGGACCCTCATAATTTTATACACCTCAATCTCCTCTCTCCTCTGTTCCAAAGAAAACAGACCCAGCATCTCCAATCTTTCCTCAGAGCCAAAATTCTCCAGTCCAGGCAACATTCTTGTAAATCTCCTCTGAATCCTCTCCAGTGCAATCACATCTTTCCTGTAATGCGGTAACTACAACTGCACACAGTACTCCAGCTGCAGCATAACCAGTGTTTTATACAGTTCAAGCATAATCTCCTTGCTCTTGTATTCTATGCCTCAACTAATAAAGGCAAGCATTCCGTATGCCTTCTTAACTACCTTATCTACCTTCAGGGATCTGTGGACATGCACCCCAAGGTCCACGAATCCCTGAAGGACCTGTGCCTCCCGGTGTATGAGCTAGCGAGTACACAAATAGGAGGTTAGAGCAGATGAACGTATGGCTGGAGAGATGGTGCCGGAGGGAGGGCTTTAGATTCCTGAGGCATTGTGCCTGTTTCTGGGAGAGGTGGGACCTGTACAAGTCGGGACCAGTATCCTTGCAAGGAGGGGGGGGGGGGGTTTGCTAGTGCTGTTGGGGAGGGTTTAAAATAGCTTGGCAGGGGGATGGGAACCAGAGAATAGATTCAGTGGGGAGAAAAGCAAAGCTGGAAATGGGCAGAAAATTAGAAAGCAAGTTTGGAAGGCAGAGGAAACAAAGGCTAGAAAATAGACAACAAGGGAGTTTGGCAGTGCTGCATGGTACTTCAATGCATGGAGTGCGGGGAACAAGGCAGATGAGCCGAGAGCACAGAAAGACACTTGGGAGTACGATATTATAGCTATTACTAAGACATGGCTGAAAGAGGAGCAGATATAGCAGCTCAACATTCCTGGTTACAGGGTTTTCAGACGGGATAGAGAGGGGGTAAAAAAGGAGGGGGAGGGGGGGGTCGCAGTATTGATTAAAGAAACAATTACAGCTGTGAGAAGGGATGATATGTTAGAGGGGTCATCAAACAAGGCCATATGGGTTGAATTAAAGAACAAAAAAGGAGTGATCACACTACAGGGAGTGTACTATCGACCCCCAAACAGTCAGAGGGAGATAGAACAACAAATATGTGGGCAAATTGATGCGAAGTGCAAAAACAAAAGGGCAGTAATAGTGGGGGATTTCAACTACCCTGATATTAACTGGGATAGAATTAGTGTGAAACATAGAAACATAGAAAATAGGTGCAGGAGCAGGCCATTCAGCCCTTCTAGCCTGCACCGCCATTCAATGAGTTCATGGCTGAACATGAAACTTCAGTACCCCCTTCCTGCTTTCTCGCCATACCCCTTGATTCCCCTAGTAGTAAGGACTTCATCTAACTCCCTTTTGAATATATTTAGTGAATTGGCCTCAACTACTTTCTGTGGTAGAGAATTCCACAGGTTCACCACTCTCTGGGTGAAGAAGTTTCTCCTCATCTCGGTCCTAAATGGCTTACCCCTTATCCTCAGACTGTGACCCCTGGTTCTGGACTTCCCCAACATTGGGAACATTCTTCCTGCATCTAACCTGTCGAAACCCGTCAGAATTTTAAACATTTCTATGAAAGGTATAAAGGGAGCTGAATTCTTAAAATGCATTCAGGAGAACTTTTTTAGCCAGTACATAACCAGCCCCACATGGGAGGGGGCGGTTCAGGACTTGGTTTTGGGGAATGAAGAAGGGGTATCAATGGGGAGCATTTTGGTGCTAGTGCTCATAATTCAGTTAGATTTAGGGTAGTTATGAATAAAGATAAAGGGGGACCAGGAATAAAAGTTTTCAATTGTGGAAAAGCTAATTTTACTAAGCTGAGATGTGATTTGGCCAAAGTGGACTGGAAACAGCTACTTGAAGGTAAATCAGTGTCAGAGCAGTGGGAGGCATTCAAGGAGGAGATCCTGAGGGTTCAGCTATGTTCTCTTCAAGAAAAAAAGAGTGGGACTAACAAATCCAGAGCCCCCTGGATGTCGAGGGGCAGACAGGGTAGGATAAAGAAAATAAGGGAGGCTTATGATAGATACCGAGGGCTAAATACCGCAGAAACCCTCGGGGTGTATAGGAAGTACAGGGATGAAATTAAAAGGGATATTAGGAAAGCAAAGAAAGGGCATGAAAAAATATTGGCAAGTAAAATCAAGGAAAACCCAAAGATGTTTTCTAAATTCATTGAGAGCAAAAGGATAACTAAAGAAAGGGTACGGCCTATTAGGCACCATAAATGTAACCTGTGTGGAGGCGGAAGACATGGGTATGGTACTTAATGAATACTTTGCGTCTATTTTCGCAAAAGAGAGGGGCGATGCAGACATTGCAATCAGGGAGGTGGTGTGTGAAATATTAGATTCCTCTCAGCAGACGGGTCAATAACCAGGGGCATTGATTTAAACTAATTGGTGGGAGGTTTAGAGGGGATTTGAGGAAAATGTTTTTAACCCAGAGGGTGGTGGGGATCTGGAACTTACTGCCTGGGAAAGATGATCGAGGCAGAAACACTCATTGCATTTAAAAAGTACTTGGATAAGCACTTAAAGTGCCGTAACCTACAGGACTACGGAATAAGAACTGGAAAGTGGGATTAGGCTAGATAGCTCTTTGGTGGCCGGCACGGACACGATGGGCCGAATGGCCTCCTTCTGTGCTGTAAATTTTTATGAAATCATCCAGGGTGTCCCCTTCTGCTCACTGTTCAGAGGCCTTACTGGAAGTATATGGACATCGGTAAGAACAGGACCAGGTTTAGCTATGATGATCTCGCTGGTTGAATAGCCTGCCAGTATACAATGTCAAGCTGCACACATGAAGAATAGCAATTTGGGAGAGGTGTGCGCATCTCCAAAGCTGTAACAAAACAATCAGAGCTGGCCTCACTGCGTAACCCTGGGGTACAGTACCGGTGGGTACAGGTCTGTCACTGCGTAACACTGGGGTACAGTACTGGTGGGTACAGGTCTGTCACTGTATAACACTGGGGTACAGTACTGGTGGGTACAGGTCTGTCACTGTATAACACTGGTACAGTACTGGTGGGTACAGGTCTGTCACTGTATAACACTGGGGTACAGTACTGGTGGGTACAGGTCTGTCACTGTATAACACTGGGGTACAGTACTGGTGGGTACAGGTCTGTCACTGTATAACACTGGTGTTCAGTACCGGTGGGTACAGGTCTGTCACTGTATAACACTGGGGTACAGTACTGGTGGGTACAGGTCTGTCACTGTATAACACTGGGGTACAGTACCGGTGGGTACAGGTCTGTCACTGTATAACACTGGGGTACAGTACTGGTGGGTACAGGTCTGTCACTGTATAACACTGGGGTACAGTACCGGTGGGTACAGGTCTGTCACTGCGTAACTCTGGGGTACAGTACTGGTGGGTACAGGTCTGTCACTGTATAACACTGGGGTACAGTACCGGTGGGGACAGGTCTGTCACTGCGTAACACTGGGGTACAGTACTGGTGGGTACAGGTCTGTCACTGTATAACATTGGGGTACAGTACCGGTGGGGACAGGTCTGTCACTGTATAACACTGGGGTACAGTACTGGTGAGGACAGGTCTGTCACTGCGTAACACTGGGGTACAGTACTGGTGGGTACAGGTCTGTCACTGCGTAACACTGGGGTACAGTACTGGTGGGTACAGGTCTGTCACTGTATAACACTGGGGTACAGTACTGGTGGGTGCAGGTCTGTCACTGCGTAACACTGGGGTACAGTACTGGTGGGTACAGGTCTGTCACTGTATAACACTGGGGTACAGTACCGGTGGGTACAGGTCTGTCACTGTATAACACTGGGGTACAGTACTGGTGGGTACAGGTCTGTCACTGTATAACACTGGTGTGCAGTACTGGTGGGTAAAGGTCTGTCACTGTATAACACTGGGGTACAGTACTGGTGGGTACAGGTCTGTCACTGTATAACACTGGGGTACAGTACTGGTGGGTACAGGTCTGTCACTGTATAACACTGGGGTACAGTACCGGTGGGTACAGGTCTGTCACTGCGTAACTCTGGGGTACAGTACTGGTGGGTACAGGTCTGTCACTGTATAACACTGGGGTACAGTACTGGTGGGTACAGGTCTGTCACTTTATAACACTGGGGTACAGTACCGGTGGGGACAGGTCGGTCACTGTATAACACTGCGGTACAGTACTGGTGAGGACAGGTCTGTCACTGCGTAACACTGGGGTACAGTACCGGTGGGTACAGGTCTGTCACTGTATAACACTGGGGTACAGTACCGGTGGGTACAGGTCTGTCACTGCGTAACACTGGGGTACAGTACTGGTGGGTACAGGTCTGTCACTGTATAACACTGGGGTACAGTACTGGTGGATGCAGGTCTGTCACTGCGTAACACTGGGGTACAGTACTGGTGGGTACAGGTCTGTCACTGTATAACACTGGGGTACAGTACTGGTGGGTACAGGTCTGTCACTGTATAACACTGGTACAGTACTGGTGGGTACAGGTCTGTCACTGTATAACACTGGGGTACAGTACTGGTGGGTACAGGTCTGTCACTGTATAACACTGGGGTACAGTACTGGTGGGTACAGGTCTGTCACTGTATAACACTGGGGTACAGTACCGGTGGGTACAGGTCTGTCACTGTATAACACTGGGGTACAGTACTGGTGGGTACAGGTCTGTCACTGTATAACATTGGTGTACAGTACTGGTGGGTACATATCTGTCACTATATAACACAGGTACAGTACTGGTGGGTACATGTCTGTCACTGTATAACACTGGGGTACTGTACCGGTGGGTACAGATCTGTCACTGTATAACACTGGTGTACAGTACTGGTGGGTACAGGTCTGTCACTGTATAACACTGGGGTACAGTACTGGTGCGTACAGGTCTGTCACTGTATAACACTGGGGTACAGTACTGGTGCGTACAAGTCTGTCACTATACAACACTGGGGTACAGTACTGGTTGGTACAGGTCTGTCACTAACACTGGGGTACAGTACTGGTGGGTACAGGTCTGTCACTGTATAACATTGGGGCACAGTATTGTATTATAATGGACATGATCTTCAGGGCCCTGACAACTGCAAGAGAATTGCAGGGAACAGCACCAACCCTTGTTCATGGCCTTCTTTGACCTCACAAAGGTCTTTGACACTATTAACCGTGAGGGACTATGGAGCGTCCTCCTCAGTTTCGGCTGCCCCCAAAAGTTTGTCACCATCCTCCGCCTGCTCCACGACACGCCTGCCCCCACTGCAAGCCTTGATCCTGACCAACGGATCCACCACAGACCCAATACACGTCCGGACCGGGGTCAAGCAGGGCTGCGTCATCGCGCCAATCCTCTTCTCGATCTTCCTCGCTGCCATGCTCTGCCTCACACTCAACAAGCTCCTTGCTGGAGTGGAACTAAACTACAGAACCAGTGGGAACATGTTAAACCTTCGTCGCCTCCAGGCTAGATCCAAGACAGTCCCGTCCTCTGTCGTCGAGCTACAGTACATGGACGAGACTTGTGTCTGCGCACAGAGGCTGAACTCCAAGCCATCGTCAACATCTTCGCCGAGGCTTACGAAAGCATGGGCCTTACACTAAACATCCGTACGACAAAGGTCCTCCACCAATCTGACCCCGCCACACAGTACTGCCCCCTGGTCATCAAAATCCACAGCGTGGCCTTGGACAATGTGGACCACTTTCCATATCTGGGAGCCTATTATCAGCAAGGGCAGACATCAATGATGAGGTCCAACAATGCCTCTCGTGCGCCAGTGCAGCCTTCGGCCACCTGAGGAAAAGTGTGTTCGAAGATCAGGCCCTCAAATCTGCCATCAAGCTTATGGTCTACAGAGCTGTAGTGATACCCGCCCTCCTGTGTGGCTCAGAAACGTGGACCATATACAAAAGACACCTCAAATCGCTGGAGAAAAAGCACCGATATCTGCGCAAGATCCTGCAAATCCCCTGGGAGGATAGACGCACCAACGTCAGTGTTCTCGATCAGGCCAACATCCCCAGCATCGAAGCACTGATCACACTCGACCAGTTCCGTTGGGCAGGCCACATCATCCGCATGCCCGACACGGAACTCCGAAAGCAAGTGCTCTACTCGGAACTCCTGCACGGCATGCGAGCCCCAGGTGGGCAGAGGAAACGTTTCAACATCCCCACCGGCACCTGGGAGTCCTTGGCCAAAGACCGCACTAAGTGGAGGAAGAGCATCCGGGAGAGCTCTGAGCACCTCGAGTCTCGTCGCCGAGAGCATGCAGAAATTACTGGTGGGTACAAGTCCGTCACTGTATAGCACTGCAATTTTGCCTTTTTACACACCCATTTATATTTGAAAGCCCAGTACAATTGTGCACAGAGCGTGGAAGAAACTCCTGGCAACAGTATATTTGGCCTGTGTGGCTATATAGAGAGATAATAGTCACTATGTATACTATAAACAGTCCGTGTGCCACTCACAGATCACACACAGGTCCGTGTGCCACTCACAGATCACACACAGTCTGTGTGCCACTCACAGATCACACACAGTCCGTGTGCCACTCACAGATCACACACAGTCCGTGTGCCACTCACAGATCACACACAGTCCGTGTGCCACTCACAGATCACACACAGTCCGTGTGCCACTCACAGATCACACACAGTCTGTGTGCCACTCACAGATCACACACAGTCCGTGTGCCACTCACAGATCACACACAGTCCGTGTGCCACTCACAGATCACACACAGTCCGTGTGCCACTCACAGATCACACACAGTCTGTGTGCCACTCACAGATCACACACAGTCCGTGTGCTATACAGATTACAGAGTTCGCAGATTGAGGTTGAAGTATCAGGTGCTGTGGACATGCTGTGGGTGGAGCGGGGTGGGGGAGGAGCGAGTGGGGGGGTGAGGGAGGGGCGAGCGGGTGGGGAGGGAGAGGGATGAGCGGGGGGGGGGTGGGGGAGAGGTGAGCGGCGGGGTTGGGGAGGGGTGAGTGGCGGGGTCGGGAAGGGGTGAGCGGGGATGGTGGGGTGAGCGGGATGGTGGGGTGAGCGGGGTGGGGGGGTGAGCGGGGTGGGTGGGTGAGCGAGGGGGGTGGGCGGGAGCGAGGGGGGGGAGCGGGGTGTGAGGGGAAAGTGTGAGGGTGCTGTGTGTGTGTATCAATGGGGTGTGAAAGGAGGCAAGGGTGCTGTGTGGGTGTGAATGGGCTGGGAGAGGGAGGGGAGGGGTGAGGGCAGGAGGGGAGTAGAGGAGGGGAGGGGAGTGGAGTAGAGGAGGGAGGGGAGTGGAGTAGAGGAGGGGAGGGGAGTGGAGTAGTGGAGGGGAGTGGAGTAGAGGAGGGGAGGGAGTGAGTGGAGTAGAGGGGAGGGGAGGGGAGGGGAGGGGAGGGGGGGTGGAGGAGGGGGGAGGGGAGGAAGGGAGAGGAGGGAGAGGAGGAGGGGAGAGGGAGGAGGAGGAAGAGAGGGGGTGAGGGGTGGAGGAGGGGGAGGGGGAGGGGGGGGAGGGGAGAGGGAGGAGGAGAGGAGGGGGAGGAGGGAGGGGTGGAGGAGGGGGGAGGGTGGAGGAGGGGGGAGGAGAGGAGGAGGGGGAGGGGAGGGAGAGGGGGAGGGGAGGAGGGGAGGGGAGGGGGAGAGGAGGGAGGAGGAGGAGGAGAGGAGGGGGAGGAGGAGGGAGGGAGGGGATGGAGGGAGGGAGGGAAGGAGGGAGGGAGGGAGGGGAGGGAGGGAGGAGGGAGGAGAGGGGAGGTGGGGAGAGGGAAGGGAGAGGAGGGGGAGGGGCGGAGCGGCGGGGGAGGGAGGGTCCGGGAGGGGAGGG